>NW_020948463.1:1085185-1111666 GCF_900497805.2 Vombatus ursinus | reverse complement strand
GAAGAAGAAGAAGAAGAAGAAGAAGAAGAAGAAGAAGAAGAAGAAGAAGAAGAAGAAGGGCTTCCCAGGTGGTTAGAAAGAGGGATGACTAATGGTATAATTTCATGGTATTGTCGTGAAGTCAAAAGAACTTTAAGAAGTCTTTCAGAACATTGGGTGGATTCAATAGTGATTAATTTATAGAAGGACATGGAAAGGAGATACACAGGATGTGCCAATGTTGATGGATTGTAATCTATATCAGTTGAAGAATCCGCCTAGATAACATGGCAGATTCACAGGGGTATCTTATCATATTTTTGTAGATCTTCATTCATTGCTTTCAATTTTCAGTTTGCTGGCATATGATTTTGCATAGCAATTTCTGATGATTCAGACTATTTTTTTCTCTATTCATGGTGAATTCATTTATTCTGTTTTATGTTGCTCATTTGATTTTCCTCCAGCTTTTTCAGTTGTTAGCTAATTGAATTCATTAGTTTTGTTTGTTTTTAACCAGTTCTTATGAGTTCAGAAAAACTTGGGTACACACATATGAATGTATGGAGAGTAAAGTGATCAGAACAAAAATAACAATTTACAAAATGATTATAATAATGTACAGGGGGAAAAAGCTATGAAAGATTTAAGAATTCTGATCAATATAATGAGCAATCATGATGTCAGAAGATGAAGCATGCTTTCTACATTGTTCAAGAGAGAGAGAGAGTAGGAGTGCTGACCAGGGTATACATTTTCATATATGGTAAATGTATTTATTTGTTTGTTTGACTCTTCTTTATTTGTTACAAGAAATAGCTTCTATTTGGAGGGAGGGGTGTTGGGAGGGCTAATGTATATTGATACTGATGAAACAAAAAAGAAAATAAAGGAGAGTGAACAAAAAATTTTTAAAACACACAAAAGAAAACAGAATGAAATTCAGAAGGGGATTCAGACAAGCAGGAGAATCTTGTTGCTATCATGCTGAACTTAATATACTACTAAAAACTGTACCTAATAGAAATTCAGTCTTCCCCTTTGTATATTGACATATTCATGTTTGTTAATGTCATAATAAAAGAAAAAAGTTTTAAGAATAAAATAAAAATGTCTCAGTTTTGTCATTTCACTAGTCTTTTGTTTTTAATTTATCTGTTTCTCTTCTAATTTTCAAGATTGTGTGTGTGTGCTTGCTTTAAGACTGTGTTTACTTATTGTCTAGTTTTTTTAACTTTGTGTTCATTTCCTTATTCTTCTCTTTTTCAATTTTGTTAATATTTTATTTTAGAGATATGTAATTTCTTCTGATGGTCTTCAAATTCATCTTCAAAATTTTGCTATTTGTCTCACTATTATTGTCTTTTACATAGTAAATTAGGTTCTTTGACTCAATCATTATTCACAATAGCATTATTTAGATTATGAGTTTGTATCTTTTGCTTGTGTTCCCTGTATTACATAAATGATTAATGGTATTTTCATTTTGCTATGTGTGTAAAGAAGATGAGGGAGTATAATGGATAGAAAGCCAGCCTTGGAGTCAGTAAGACCAAGCGTTCAAATGCTACCTCTAACATATAACTCTCTGACCATGGACAGTAACTTAAACTCTCAGTGCCCCCAGACAACTCTCAAAGGCTTTAAATAACAGTCAAGTTGCTAATTTGCACTAATAGGAAATGCTATAGCATGCGTTTCCTACATGAATGAAATCATAGACCTGAGCAAAATAAACAAATATTGTCTATAAAAGAATATTTTTAATATTTCTCTTTTTTACATTTATTTGTGATGTCCTTGTACTCTAGAATAATGGTATCAAACTCAAATAGATGGGGCAGCTAGGTGGTGCAGTGGATGGACCACTGGCCCTGCAGTCAGGAGAACCTGAGTTCAAATCTGACCTCAGACCAAACACTTGACACTTACTAGCTGTGTGACCCTAGGCAAGTCACTTAACCCCAATTACCTAAAACAAACAAAAAAAAAAAACTCAAATAGAAATGGAGTTGCTAAACCACATAAAGAATCTCTGCTGCCATGTATTGACTTGGAAAACTACATATTAACATTATCTACATTCTATTGTATTTCAATTTATTTTGTTAAATATTTCCCAATTAGAATTTAATCAGGTACCTGCACATTCAGGAATCTTTCAGTATACCTCAGATCTAGAATATATTTGATTTTTGGTAAATGTACTATGTGTCACTGAAAGACAGCATAACAGCTCTTCATAGACATGGATTCAAGACTCATCTGTGATATATACTGGCTATGGGATGCTGAATAGGTCACTGAACCTCTTGGTGCCCTAGAGCATTATATAAGTTGTAGAACATTATACAGTCAGCATTGCACCACCATGGACAAGTCCATCAACTTCCCAGGCTTAGTTTCATTATCTGTCTAATGGGGATAATTATACCTGTAGTTAGCTATCTCACAGGGTGGCTAATGAGGATCTGATGAGATAATACATAGAAAGAACTTTGTAATCTTAAAACACTACTGACATTTAAATTTGTGGGCCAAATATATCTTTGTTCCAGCTATAAAATTCTGTGATAGTAAGCTCTCAAATCCTTTCTTAATGTTGTCCTTGGTAAAGTATAACCACAACCAAATCACCAGGCAGTTAGATATTCTTAGAATTTTAGATGAGTAGGCACAAAAACTGGCATAAAGGGAAAGTACTTTATCTACAATATAAACTTAATTTCTCAGTACCTCACTTTCTTTGTCTCTAAAATTAAGATAATAATGCTTCCTGCAAGCTGCCATGTACTAGACTATAAAATTAATCTTCCTGAAGTCTAGATTTGACCATGTGACCTTCACTATTCAATAACTCCATTGGCTCCCTACCATTTCAAGGATCAAATAAAATCCCAATTGGAATTCAAAGTCTTTCATAACCTGGACCTCTCCTACCTTTCCAGTATTTATGCGCATTGCTCTCACATTCTCTGCCATTCAGTAATCCTGGCTTCCTTGCTATCCCTTAGACAAGACACTCTGTCACCCACCTCCAGGCATTTTCATTGTCTATCCTCCATGCCTGAAATGTTCTTCCTCACCATTTCCATCTCCTGACCTTATTGATTTCTCTCAAGTCATAGTTAAATATTTCTTTTGATAAGAAGTGCTTCCTGATTCCCCCTTAATGTTAGCTCTTCTTTCTTCTGGTTATTTCTAATTTATCCTGTTTATAATTTATTTATACATAGTTGCTTATATATTGTCTCCTTATTAGTTTCTTGTGAACAAGAAATGTTTTTGCCTTTCTTTGTATACCCAGCACAGTGCCTGAAATGTGGTAGGCACTTATTATCTGACTGCCAACCAAACTGAAGAGGAATAAATTTTTAAAAAAATCTGAAACCATCAGCAAGCATTATTTGTATTGGGGATAAGCTAGAAGCCTTCTCAGGAGGAGCAAGTGTGAAACAAGGATGTCCACTGTCACTAATATTATTCAATATTGTATTGGAAATTCTAGCAATAATAATAAGAGAAGAAAAAAACATAGAAGAACTCAGAATAGGGAATGAGGTAATAAAACTATCTCTTTTTGCTAATAATATGATGATATGCTTAGAAAATCTCAAAGACTCAACTGAAAAGTTAGTTGAAACAATTAATAATTTTAGCAAAGTAAGAGGATATAAAATGAATCTACATGAATTGTCAGCATTCCTATATATCATAAAATACCTTGCAAGAGGAGATGGTAAGAGATACCCCATTTAAAATAACTCTAGACAGTATAAAATATGTGGGATTACTCCTGCCAAAACAAACCCAGGAATTATATAAACAAAATTATATCAAAAACCTTTTTATACAAATAAAATAAGATTGAAATAATTGGAGAAATAGTCATTGTTCATGAATAAGCAGGGCTAATATAACAAAAATGACAATTTTACCTAATCGAATTTATATGTGCAATGCCATCCCAGTTAAATTAGTAAAAAACTTTTACTGAATTAGAAAAAAATAACAAAATTTACTTGGAAGAATAAAAAGTAAAGAATATCAAAGGAACTAATGAAAAAAATGTAAAGGAAGGAGGTTTAGCAATACCAGATCTTAAACTATATTATGAAACAATCATTATCAAAATTATCTGGTGTTGGCTAAGAAATAAAAAGGTAGATCAATGGAACAGAGTAGACATGCAATTTACAGCAGGAAATAAATATAGTAATCCTGTATTTGACAAGTGTAACTACTTAAGATTTTGGGATAAGAATTCATTTTTTGGTAAAAAAAAATGTTGGGAAAACTGGAAAGCAATATGGTAGAAATTGGGTATAGACTAGTATCTTCCACCATTTACCAGGATAAGGTCAAAATGGATACATGTCCCAGATATAAAGAGAGATGTTAAAAGAAAATTGGAAGAACATGGAACATATTGTTTATCAGACTTATGATAAGCAAACAAGTTATGAGTAAGGAAGATATAGAGAGCAGAATGAGGTATAAAATTGGTAATTTTGATAACATTAAATTTAAAATGTTTTGTACAAATAAAACAAATGCAGCCAAGATCAGAAGGAAAATGGAAAATTAGGGAAGAAATGTATAAACAATTTATCAGACAAAGTTGTCATATCTCAAATATATAAAGAATTTTGTAAAATCTGTAAGAATACAAGTCACTCTCCAATTAATAAATGGTCAAAGGTTATGAACAGGCAATTTTCCAATGAAGAACTTAAAAATGTATAATCATATGAAAAAATGTTCTAAATCATTATTGATTAGAGAAATGAAAATTAAAACAACATCAAGATATCATTTTAAGCCTCCCAGATTGGCTAAAACAATTGAAGGGGAAAGCAATGAATGTTGGAGTGGATGTGGAAAAATTGGGACAGTAATTCATTGTTGGTAGAATTGTGAACTGATCCAGCCATTTTGGAGAGCAATCTGGAATTATGCCCAAAGAGTTATTAATGCCTATCCCATTTGACCCAGCAATACCACCACTAAGTCTCTTTCCTAAGATAATTAGAGGAAAAGGAAAAGAACCAATGTGTTCTAAAATATTTATATCAGCTTTCTTTGTAGTGGCAAAGAACTGGAAATTGTAAGGATGCCTGTGAATTAGGGAATGGCTGATCAAGTTGTGGCATATGATTGTGACAGAATATTACTGTGCTATAAGAAATGATAAGTTCAATGATTTTAGAAAAACATGGAAAGATTTGTACAAAATAATGAAAAGCAAAATGAGCAGAACCAAGAGAATGTTGTATATAGCAAT
Organism: Vombatus ursinus; assembly: GCF_900497805.2. NCBI lineage: Eukaryota > Metazoa > Chordata > Mammalia > Diprotodontia > Vombatidae > Vombatus > Vombatus ursinus. The sequence continues at coordinate 1,106,403 of NW_020948463.1, read as the reverse complement.
AGCAATATTGTTTTAAGAACAACTTTGAGTAAGTCATTTTGATTATTATAAATACCCAAATTAACTGTAAAGGACATATGAAGGAAGAGGCTATCTGCATCCAGAGAAAGAACTGATATATAGAAGTATGTATAGAATGATTTTATATGCATATGCATATTTGTATCTAATGATAGCAATCTGTAGGCTGGGGGTGAGGAGGGAAGAAAAAAAGGAAAAACAAACAAACTTACATGATAACTTTATTATATATTTGAAAGGAATATGAAATTGTATATGATAGGTCTGCAGTTTCATGTGTAATCATCTTTCTTTATTATACTATGTTATGGAAATGCTTGCTTTATTCCATAAATTAAAAACCAAATAAATGAAAATTTAAAAAAAAATTCATAGTCTGGTGGAAAAAGCCTCTGAGCTTAGAACAGAGATCTGGGTTTGAGTCTGGATTTCATCATTTATTAGTGGTCATGTGACTTTGGGGGTAAGTCACATAACTTCTCAGACAGTATTTCTTTATAAATGGAGACAAATGCTTTCATTTTCTCTCACAGTGTGGTTTTGAGAAGAAAGAGACAATGTATGTGGACACATCACATGAATACATGCTATTATAACAAAGTGCTCGGAATTAATCAGGTTACAGGCATTAAAAATCCAGAAGTTTTTTTTTCTAGAATCTGGATTATCTCCTGAAATTGTGCCTAGGCAAATCAATTATTATAATGTAACAAGTTATTCATAAAATTAAATGAGAAGCAATTTCCTGGCCTGTGTCTAACTCTGCCCTTTTCCCACTTCATCTCTATTTTATAACATAGCCCCAAAGGGTGATTTGGTTTTGTTATTTAAAAGTAGAGATATAAATGAGTTTATTCACTCAGTTTTTTTTGAAGGTCGGAGATGGCTACTCAAAGTTAGTTCTTTCTGTTCTTAGTGTTTCTAACCTAACTGATCTTTTTGTTACTCTAAGTTTAAAATTTCTTGAAGGAAAACAATTTTCATAGACTGAAGGGCTTTTCATAACAGGACAAAGCATTGGTAATTGCTTTTTTAAAAATCATTTTAGAATAAAATAGGTAACAAGACTAAATTTTCAAACATGCCATACAACTAAAGTCGTCAATTTCTTACTTGGGTATTTATTATAATTCAAGGTTAACCTGGGCTTTCTTTATTCTAAATTTCCATCCTGATGTCAGCTAGATGACACAGTGGAAAGAGAGCTGAGTCTGACATCAGGAAGACTTGAGTTCCTATCTGGCTTCAGACACTAGCTATGTGACCTTGGGTAAGTCACTTAACCTTTGCCTCTGTTTCCTCAACTGTTAAATAAAGTAAATAGCACCTATCTTTCAGGATTGTTATAAGGATCAAATGAGGTATTGTTTAAAATTATTAAAAGTCCTTATCACAACTCCTGACACATAGTAAGTGCTATCTAAATGTTAGCTATTGTTATTATTATGACTGATGATGGAATCTGCATTTGTAGTTTTCAATTGCTGTGGCATGCAAACAAGTACTAGAAAGACTTCAAGTACAGACCAGTTGATGGCTTATCTCTGTCGTATAATGACTAGACACATCTTGGCCAGGAAGGCTCCTCACATGACAAGTTTTCACCTTCAAATTTTTTGGCCAACCGCACAATCAGGGAATCATGGAATCTCAAACGTGGGAAGGATCTCAGCAACCATTTAGTCTGACTAATTGTAATCAAGGATCTCTTTCACAGCATTCTCAATAAGTAATCATGCAGTCATTGCTTGAATACTTCAAGTGAGGGAAAATCCGCTATCTCCTGAGATTGCCTGTTCCCCTTTTGGACAGTTCTAATTACTACACAATTTTTCTGTGTATCAAAACTAAATAAGTTACACAGCAACTTCTATTCATTGCTCCCAATTCTGCCCTCTGGGGCCAAGCAGAATAAATATACTAAGCCCAAGAGTTGTTGTGAGCTTTGTCAGTGACAAGAGTATCCACACTGATGAAATTGCAGCTATTTTATGTATTAAAATACTTTGGGATGGGAAAGAGGAAGTCCAGGAGAGGAGCATTAGCCATGAACCAAAGGTACCTTACTCTTTTCACTCCCAACTGTCTGCCTTTTGAAAATTTCTTCGTTTAGAATTAGAGCTACAAGGGAATGTGAAAAGTAGGTTAAAGTTATATATATAGTTATATACATGTATATGTATATATGTATATGTATAAAATATATACATACATATACATATGTATATGCACATACATATATACATTATATATATACACATACATGTATTTGTGTGTGTATGGGGATGCAGGCACTATACAGTCAGTATACAACAGAGGTCCTATGGACTCTACAGTATAATATTTTTAAATTAATAAAATAAATACATAGCATTGCAAAGGAAACAAATGATACTGAAGATGCATTTTTTTTCCTACTTTGTTTACCCATTTAGGTTGCCTACTTAAGCTAAAATTTGGATCCTAGGTTAAAAACTCCTCATATTGAATAAAACCAGAATTTAGAACAAATTTATTTCAGACTAGAGCTATAGATACATTCAGATAAACGACTATGAAAAATAACTTCATTCTTCAGAATATAAAAGGTTTATAATGAATATTTTGGAGGTGCTAGCTATTGTTATTATTATGACTAATTATGGAATCTGCATTTGTGGTTTTCAATTGCTGTGGCATACAAACAAGTACTAGAAAACCTTCAAGTACAGACCAGTTGGTGGTTCATCTCTGTCATATAATGACTAGACACATCTTGGTCGTGAAGGCTCCTCACATGACAAGTTTTCACCTTCAATTTTTTTGGCCAACCGCACAATCAGGGAATCATGGAATCTCAGATGTGGGAAGGATCTCAGCTAAAGGAACAATGATATCTATATGAGCAAAAACTATTAACATTGGAGTAAAACATATAGAGAAAATTTAAAGATCATAGGTCTTTCAGAAGGACAAAATGAATTGAAAATACTGAAAGCCATACTATAGGAAATAATTTAACAATTCTACCCAGAATTTCTGAACACTGCAAACAAAGGAAAACTGAATAATATAGGACTATTTTATACCCACTCAAGTGTATTAATTGACTTCACAATGAAACTTGCAAAAAGGTTCTTCATATAGAAATACCATTAGTGCACTACATACAATTACTGATTTGTATACCGTTTGGTTGAAAGGCCTGACAGAAACTGGGCATAGACTAATATTTTATACCATTTACAAAGATGAGGTCAGAATGGATACATAACTTAGATATAAAAGGAGATATCGTGAGGAAATAAGAAGAACGTGGAACGTATTATTTATCAGATTTATGGATAGGTGAACAATTTATAAATAAGCAAGAGAGAGAAAGCATAGGTATAAAGTGGATAATATCAATTACATTAAGTTAAAAGGTTGTGTACAAATAAAACTAATGTAGCCAAGATTAGAAGGAAAGCAGAAAATTGGGGGAAAATTTGTAGACAGTTTATCAAATAAAGGTCTCATATCAAAAATATATAAAGAACTTTGTCAAATCTATAAGAATATGAGTCATTCCCCAACTGATAAATGGTGAAAAGGATATGAACAGGCAGTTTTCTGATGAAGAATCAAAACAATTTATAGTCATACAAAAAATTTTCTAAACCATTATTGAGGAAAGAAACACAAATGAAAACAACCATGAGATATCATTTCAGATTGGCTGAAATTATTGAAGGGTAAAGCAACAAATGTTGGAGAGGACGCAGAAAAATTGGGACACTATTTCATTGTTGGTGGGATTTCGAACTGATCCAACCATTTTGGAGAGGAATCTGGAATTATGCCTAAAGATTTATTAAACTACCTATACCCTTTGTCCCAGCAATACCACTACCAGGAATATTTCCAAAGATGATTAAGGAAAAAAGGAAAAAAAAAACCTATATGTTTTAAAACATTTAGAGCAGCTCTCTTTGTGGTGGCAAACAACTGGAAATTACAGGGTTGCATATCAATTGGGGAATGGCTGAACAAGTTGGGATATATCATTATGAAAGAATACTACTGTGCTATAAGAAATGATAAGCTCTGAGAAAAGTGAGGTGGCACAGTGGATAAAGCATGGGCCCTGGAGTCAAGAGGACCTGAGTTCAAATCTGACCTCACACACATGATATTTACTAACTGTGTGACCCTGGGCAAGTCACTTAAGCCCATTGCCTAGCCAAGAAAAAAAAAAGATAAGCTCAGTGATCTTAGAAAACCACGGAAAGACTTGCATAAAATAATGAAGAGCAAAATGAGCAGAGCCAAGAAAACATTGTACACAGTAACAACAATATTGTTTTAAGAATCACTTTGAGTAAATAAGTTTTTTTGACTATTATAAATACCCAAATTAACTATAAAGGACATATGAAAAAAGATACTATCTGTATCCAGAGAACTGAAAAACAGAAGTATGTATAGAATAATTTTACATATATATACATATATGCATATATATACACACATATATATGTATATATATCCATTTGTGACTAATGGTAGATATCTCTAGAGCAGAGTTGGGGAGGGCAGAAAAAAAGGAGAAAAAAGAAATTAACATGATAATTTTGTTGTGTAATTGAAAGGAATAGCAAGCTGTGCATAGTAGATTTACAATTTCATGTACAGTCATCTTTTTATCGTACTATGCTACAGGAATACTCATTTTATGCCATAAAAATGTATTAATGTAATAAAAAAAAGAAAGCACTGAGTTTCTCCATGGCAGTGTCAAATACACCTTTCGTGTTCCAAGGGCCCACCCAGAAGCCCAAGGAAGTAGCTTTCTATATTGCCTAGAAAAGACTGAGCTGAGACAGATTTAGTAAAGAATGAAAAAAAGTGAAAGTCAAAGTCCTTTATTGAAAAGTATATGTGGGGTCAGAAGTCCTGGGTTTAAATTGTGCCTCTGTGATTCTATAGGTATATGACCGTGGACAAATCAGTTCCTCTCTCTAGGTTTTAGGTTCCTTATCTGGGGATTTATTACCTAGGAAATGAAAAATTAAGCACAGACCATTCCCTAAAGGAAATGAGTCATTCTAAGCAGGTGCTTTTCCAGGATTAGAATGGTTATTCATACTGGTTACAATGGTTAAGAAACAAAATAATATAGAGAAACAGAAAAAAGAAATCAATATTTCATAATCCTACCAGGAGGGGGAAACCAGCAGCCTCGAGGCCACATGTGGCCCTCTAGGTCCTTGGGTGGGGGTTTTTGACTAAGTCCGAGTTTAACAGAACAAATCCTTTCATTAAGGGGATTTGTTCTGTAAGGTTTGTATTCAGTCAAAGGGCTGCACTTGAGGACCTGGAGGGCCACATGTGGCCTCGAGGCTGCAGGTGCTCCACTCCTGCAACTCACAACTACTGAGGCAAGAAAGATTTTTAAGACCACCAAACTGTACAACTATTTTCAAAGGACACTTAAATTGCATGTAAAATAATTATTTTTCCATGTACTTGAAGTCCCCTTGAACAAAAATCATTCCTAAAGCCTTGTCCTTTGACATTTGGCTTCATGAAAATTTGCTTTTCTCTAAGGAGATAGTTGGATGTTAATAGAGTGCCACTGCTAACCGTGAGTCAGTTGTCTCTCCGTGTCTCTCTCTGTTTATATCTCATTCCCTGCATCTCTGTCCATCTCTGTCTGTCTCTCTGTGTCTGTCTGTCTCTTTGTGTCTCTGTCTTTTCTCTCTCTCTTCTTTCTGCCTCTGTCTATCTGTGCCTGTCTATCTGTCTCTTTCTGTCTCTCTCTTTCTCCCATCCTGTCCTGCCTTGACCCAAATCTGGGACCCATTACTCTGTTGTGTGGCATCCAGCCTCTTCTGGTTTTCTTCTGCTTCCTTCTCCTCACTCTCCTCATTACCCTTCTATTTAATAGAAAAAACAAGGTCTCAGCATAAATGGTTGCCGGGCAAAAGTTGAGGAACTCACATGAAGCTCTGACTTTATCTAAAGTAAGAGCATTTTACATCTACTATAGTGAGGAAATGCACAAAATAATAATCTCTTTTTCCCAACAACCTCATCATGTACTTCTCTGGTCTGGCCTGTGATCTGGGATAGCTTATGATGTCTAGGCCTAAAGCAGAAAGGACCAGGCCAGAGCTAAGTCACTCAGGAAACTAACACATCTGTTTGCCTCGTGGTATTAGTCACTCATTTTCTAGGGTAATAAATAATAACACAAATTAAAAGCAATTTCTTCATCAGCTAAGCATTGTGAAAAAAGGCCTCTGATTGACTTATAAGAGGTTTTTTTTTTTTTGGAACAATCTACAATTTAATTAATTGTGTGACTTGGGACTCAGCCAAATAAATGATTTGTTATAAATACAAATCACACTCTGTAAACACAGGGGTTTGACCAGTGTTGACTTCCTGGATGTTCAGCTCTGAACTTTACCAGGCCAGAGACACTATAGGGACAGGATATGAATTTGACATTAGAGTTGCTGTCAAAGGTTTGAATGTGACTTGAATGTTTATAAGCCCAGCCGCCCTGCTGTAATCTTACAGCAGACTTGACAATTTCTAATGCAATTTTCCCATCCGACCACTAATCAGCCCTTTAGCTTGTCTCCTCTCCAGCCTTATCTACCAATTATATCATTATCACACAAGCACTGAGTCATAGCCCACTCATTCAACAGTTTAACAAATGCTTTGAGGAATTAAAAAGAAGGAGCCTAAAAAATGGAAAAATAAGACCTAAGATTCTAGACCATTTCTAGCTTTGCAGAGAATTGGATTTGAAATGAGAGGACCTAGGTTCTAACTCAAGTTCTACTGCTTAAGTTATTTTTAGGTAAGTTGCTTCTCTCTTCATTTGAGTCTCCCCATCTGTTAAACTAGGAGGTTAGATTTCACTAGCTCTCTAAGGTCGCCTCCAATTCAAATCCTATGATCCAATGAAATTGTCAAATATAATTTTGCGACATACAGGAAGTTTTGCCATCTCATATCCTGAGCTCATACTCTCCTCACACCAGTGTCAGAAGGATGATTCCATGGACAGCCTGAAGGAAATAAAAAATCTAATCAATAAACATTTATTAAAGAGCTACCATTTAAACACAATGTTAAATGATAGGAGCACAAGCATGAAAATTATGCCATCCCAGTGAAACTGATACTTCTCTATGACTAGGAGGAATGCATACTGAGGATGAAGTTTTGTTGGCCTCAAAGAAAATTCCTTAGCTTGTCATAATCCACATAATGCCTTCCCCTCATCTTAGAGAAAATACATCTCACAGATCCTGAGAAGTGAGGAAGGGGGATTACAGAGTGCCACTGCTAACCATGAGTCTGTCTGTCTCTCCGCATTCCTCTCTGTTTATATCTCATTCTCTGCATCTCTGTCCATCTCTGTCTGTCTCTCTGTGTCTGTCTGTGTCTGTCTCTTTGTGTCTCTGTCTTTTCTCTCTCTTCTTTCTGTCTCTGTCTATCTGTGCCTGTCTATCTGTCTCTTTCTGTTCCTCCGTGGCAATCTTTGACATTCAATTCAGGAAGTTGAGGAAGCAAGGTGAGAATGACTGGAAGAAGACAGTTAACATGAAAGAACTGATAGTAGACACCTCTCTGCTTTAACACTATCTTGTGACCCTGAAAAAGTTGTAAAAGTCTCTCAGTCTCAGTTTCCTCATCTGCAAAACAAGGAGGTTGAAGTATCACAGCGTCATGGAATTTGAGAATCGGAAGGGACCTCAGCAGTCATCTGGTCTAATCTGTGCATGAAAGAAGTTTCCGCTAGAATATACCCAAGACCTGTGCTGTGCAAGTGATCATGTAGCCTCTGCTTAAAGATTTCCAAGGAGAGCAATCAGCTACTTCTCTCAAACGCTCTTATCGTTAAGATTTTTTCCCTAACATCTAGCCAAAAGGAGCCTCTTTGAAACTTCCACCTAGTAGTGCTGGTGCTACTTGCCGGGGCCAAACAGAACGTGTCTAAACTGTCCTCTGACATGAAAACACTTCATATATTCGAAAAGAGAAATCATTCCCCACTCCCTCCTACTGGAATGGATGATGCATAAGAAAGCATTTATTAAGCATTTACTGTGTTCCAAGCACTGTGCTAGGCACTGAGGATACAAACACAAAATCCTTGCTCTTGAGGAGCTCATGTTCTAATAGGGAAAGATGACACATGTGGAAGAATTCAGCTGTAGAGCTGATAGAAAGGCCTACATTCCTAGGGGTACTGCAGCAAGGTGGATGGCAAGGTCCAAGAGTCCTAAAGATGCATTAGGAAGTCTGCCCTAAAGGGCAGGAGTTTTGGAGGAGTGCACCGTTAAAAAGGAGGGAATGGATCCAGGGGCATCCTGGTAAATATTTAACAAATGTCTTTCCAGAGGATATACTTTTAAGTTAAATTTGCAATATTAACATTTATTAAGTCAACAAATCAATAAAACAATAAATTCATGATTCATAGCTTAATTGCTCACACTGAAAATTTGATAACTGACTCTGGAGAACCTGTTTGAGCTGGCTCTAGCATACCCCTAAGTACCGTAGCAGAATTGGGATTCAGGGTTCCCTCCAGCACAGGTGAAAATAAGGGAAGGAAAGATGTAAAGCAAGGAAGGAAAAATAGAGCTAGTTAAGAAGGTTGGGATGGGCTCTGAGGTGAGAAAACCCTCTCAGAATCCTCATGGGGCCTGAGGCAAAGGGCAGGGGGCAGGGTGGACCTCCTGAGCACCACTCCTGGCTAGAGCCCTCCAGAAAGTACTAATAAACTTCTCTTCTCCAGACTAAACATCCCTGGTTCATTCAAGGTTTCCTCATACGACATGGACTTGCCATCCTGAATGTACACTGCTTTGTGTTATCCAGTTTGTCAATGGCCTTCATAAGCTGTGGAGTTCACAGGTGAAAACGAAAACAATACTTCAGATGAGTTTTGAAGAAGGCAAAACAATGAGACATTGTCACTTCTGTATTCCTAGAAGCTATGCCTCTCCAAATGCATTACAAGTTCTTATTAGCTTTTTTGGCAGTCATATCATGTGACTTGCAATCCACCAAAACCCTTAAATCTTTATCAGAGAAGCTGTGGTCTGAATAGTTGATTTATAAGATCCTTTCCAGTAAGAAAATTCTGTGATTGGACTCTGAAATTTAGAGCCAGGACTGTGGAGTTGAATTTTTGATTTTTAAAAAAATTCTATTTTCCATAATCTGATTTCCTTCAGACTCCAGCAACCAAGCAGACAATATCACATGGAATCTAAGTAGTGTTTCTGATGACATGATAATATGCCAGAAGGCAATCTGTTTGAGACAGAGCAATCCACATCTATGTACTCAACACACATAAGTGAGAAAAAGATATAGAGACAGAGACTGATAACTATCTAAATAACACAACTATTCATTTAAAAAACTGTCAACAAATAAATGGAAAACATTTATTAAGCGTATACTATGTACAAAGTACTGTACTAAGTGTTAGAGATACAAATAGAAAAGCAAAACAGTCTCTTTTGTTAAGAAACTAATATTCTAATGGGGGAAACAACAAATAAAAAGAGGTTTTAGCTATAAGTCAAATGAAAGGTCCTGTGTATGTTAGAAAGCAAGAACAAAGCAAATGGTAATTCATCTTATTTAATGTCATTTACTTTATCAGTAAAAATGTTTATTTTTACCTGATTGTCAAAATTGCATCATTTCTGATGCCGAAACATCTTACGGTGCCAAGGACTTCAGAAGCAAGAATTTTCTTTTTCAGGTCTTCAATAGTTCGTATGTAGTTGTAGGCTGAGGAGTTTCTGCAGAAAATTTCCCCAAGGGTTGCGTCTCTTGATGATGACTGCAGGGACTGTTCTAATTGCAGGAAAGTGATAACAGGAAATATTTCTACTCCTAGGGATCTTAGGCTATGAGGCAGTCAGTCGATAGTTGAGGTTGGTGATTATAAGGAAGATGGGCATCTTCTCTACAGCGAATTCCTCCCCTCCATTTGTGACACTGGGGCTTAGATTGGAAGAAGCCAGTGCCAGTAGCTGAAGAGGGCCGCTAATTTTCCCAAGGTTCTTGGACTCAGAATATTACACTATCTGTATTAGGGTTTGAGGGAAGATGGTGGCCACATAATGACAGTGGTTGATTTGCTTGGAACATGCCAAGCATCCCATCCTCGCTTTCCTTACCCTTAATATAAAAAGAAGCTTTGTAAAGTATTGAAAGAATGCCAAACAATTCATGCACATAAAAGTTCACCAAAAATCATCCATGTTGTAAACCAGCAACCTGAACCATCAGAAATACCCCAAATCCAATAGGAGATTTTTAATTTTTTTACTTGGCTCTCTAAGATAACTATAAATGAAATGTTCTTTTAATTTTCCTGGATGAATCAAAGGGCAAAGTTTTCACAATGGAAGAGCTAGAAGTATAGCCTAGGATTCTTACCTACTGTCCCCCAGTTAAGAACATTAACTTAGATCTTGCCTTCTGTGTGACATTGAATATGAATTCACTATTGATTGGAGTTCAGCTTTAGATATATGCTATTCCTATTTTAAAAGCATAGTATCTGTGGACATCTGGTTATCTTTTTTATAAGTTGCCTTTGATATCTTTTCCTTTATCTTCAGTACAAAATAAATATAATGGCCATCCTAAATCCTTTATTATTGAGTTCCATGTGTACATAATCCTACAAACCTATACACTGTGTGTGCATAGGGGGTGGTAGAAGCACAGTGGAAGCAAAAATACTAAACACCATGTCTCCATCTTCATGGACTGTAATTGGGACAAGTCACATATGTGAAGAATTAACATTATATGACATGTTAAATAACATGACATTAAATGTCAATAAAATACATCTGAGGGAATTAGGAAGAGATGAGGTCAATGTGGGCTCTTAGAATGGTTGAGAAATATATCATTATTCCAGGAGATATTGAAGGATAGATAAAATTTGGACAAGAGGACATTTCAATGACAAGTCTATAGCATGAACAAAGGCTGGAATGTTCAGGATACATTTACATTGTGTGAATCAGGAAATGACAAGAAATAAGGCTGGAAAAGGGCTAAGGCCAACTTGAAGGGGTTTTTTACTTGTAGGCTGAGGAAATTGGATTTTATTTTGTAGGCACTGCAGAGCACTTTTTGAGAAAAGAATATTATGAATACACTGTTTTAGAAAACAATCTAGCAGCAATACAACAGACTGTAATTGATGGAGAGGTACTAGAGACAAAGAAACCAGTAGGAGTCTCTTTGTAGTAAGTTAGGTATGTTGCTAGGCATCAAAACACTAGCATGGCATCAGTGGGAAGGTCAAGTAAGGTATGCTTGTGAGAGATTTCACAGGAAGAAATTCCATCAAGTATTAAGAGAAATGGGAGTTTGAAAGAAAGGGAAGAATAAAAAATAAACCTCAGTCCTCCAGTCTTTGTAAAAGTAGAATGGAGGTTACCATTTACAACAATGGGAAAACTGAAGAAAGGAAATTGTTGATAAAGATGAGAAGTTTGGTTTCTTCTAACCAGCAGAGACTTTCAAAAGGTAACTGACTACCTTTGTAAAATGTACCAGTTACGACAAGTCAGCCTCCTTGATTTTCATGACAGAGATGGTGACCAGATTTCCAAATCAAGGAAAAATGACTCGATCAGTTAAAATATGTCTGTTTTTTTCCTGTACTTGTCTTTCTTTCATCTTAATTTACCCACGAGCTGAATGAATACATGCACACAGCATTGACTCTCTGACTTTACAGAGAATTCTTTTTTTAAATTTCTGTCGCATTTCCCATTATTTTTTCCCTTGATCATTGCCATATTGGGCGAAACCTTGACTACAAAACATTTTTGAAAATGATGAATCTCATTTGCCGACAACATTACCCATTATTATTGCAGCCTGATGAATGTACTCAGAGAATAATGGGGCTTAGGGCTTTGTTGATGTTTTTAATACTACTGAGCCTTAATTATTTTCAGAATTTGACATTAAGTTATCTCGAATTTATATGTGCGTGTGTGTGTGTGTGAGTGTGTGTGTGTGTGTGTGTGTGTGTGTGTGTGTGTGTGTGTGACCTTAGATAAGTCCCACCTCTCTGGAACACAGTTTGTTTATTTGTAAATGGTAGGAGTTGAGCTAGATGATCCTTAATGTCCCTTCCATCTTTAAGTCCTATGAACTATTATCTAGATACTGAAGCCTAGTAGAATATTTCTCTCAAACTTTGCTTATGTACTCAACTTTGGTTCCAATTTTACCAGGCTATCTTTGGGGGTAATTTAATACTTAAAAAAATACAGGAAAGTGAAGGAGAGCATCAACCTTCAAACAAATAGTTATAAACTTCCAATTAGCTAAACTAATGAAACAAATGTTCATATTAGAAATGTGGGAAAATTCATGCAGTAAATGTCAAATCTATTTTTAAATATCTCCAAATAAAGAAAATATGGCAAAAAAATGTTGAAAACATTTTAAAACAATTAAGGGAAAAAATTAACTTCCTCCAAAACTAAACTCATTCCAAATTAAGGACAGCCTTTATGGTACAACCCAAGACCCTGAAAGTAACTAGCTGGTCTTATTTGTAACAAATATTAAATCTATTATATTATCTTATTTATGTAAATATAGTATATAAAATATACTATGTCAGATTTTTCTTTACAATCTGTGAATTATACTATATAGTAACGAACTATGATGGTGATGGAATAGTAAAAACAGTTCCCTCCCTAATGATGCTCCATCTTAAAGAAAATGTTAAAAAGCATATGCTTACTGCTTAATAATAAACACATATATTTTTCTGCCTTCATATATGTATATATGCATAACATTATCATATATACATATGCATCTTTACACATGTGTATATTTATGTATGTAAATTTATACATATATGAGTTTTTTTATAAATATACTGTGGAACCTCACTTGAGGTCATGGTGTGGCATATCTGGGTGTGCTGTGTTGAACACACTGGTAGTCGTAGAGTGCCCTGTGTAGTAGTTTGTTCTTAGATCTAGAAATTTTGAAAGTTTCATCCTCATCAAAGTGAATGTATTTTTTCCTTCTGTCTCAAGGAATCATCTGGTGTTCTAGTTTTTTTATATAAACTTAATTGAACCCTGGTTAGTCATGATTAATCATGGTCATAGCTATGACTTTTTAAATAGGAGAGAAGAATTAGGACCTTTATTAAGTAACTTACTTCTTATATCAAGGGGTTATGCCTAGCAGGGGTGAGGAACCTGTGGCCTCAGACCACATGTGGCATTTTAAGTTCTTGGGTGTGGCCTTTTGACTGAATCCAAGTTTTATAGAACAAATCCTTTTATTACGGGGGTTTATTCTATGAAGTTTAGATTCAGTCAAAGGGCCACACTTGAGGACCTAGAAGGTCACATGTAGCCTCGAAGCCACAGGTTCCCCACCCTCGTGGTTTTTTCTCTGTGAATGCTCTCACTACTAAAGAAGATATTCATTGATTTTTTAAAGGTATTGATCTTTTTAATATTATTTCAAAACTTATTTTACCATCACCCATTGATAGCAATTATACATGAAAAGTCATGAAAAATTATTTCCCTATTTGCCATGTTGCAAAAAAGCAGGAAAAATAAAGTTAAATAATATGCTTCAATGTACACTCAGATTTTATCAGATCTCTCCCTCCCTCCCTCCCTCTCTCTCTTTCTCTCTCTCTCTCTCTCTCTCTCTCTCTCTCTCTCTGGAAGTGGACAACATTTTTCATCACAGGACCTTTGAAATTGTCTTGGATAGTTGTCTTGAATAGAGTAGTTATGTCTTTCATAATTGCTCACCATTACAATATTGCTATTACTATGTACAAAGTGCTCTTGGTTCTGCTCACTTAACTTTGCATCAGTTGCAATGTTTCCCCAGGTTTTTTCTTTTTTAACCCATTCTCCTCATTATGGAGCACAAAAGTTTTATATCACAATCACATACCACAACTTGTTGAGCCATTCCCCAATTAATGGGGGACACCTCGAGGGTGTGCAGAGCCTTCCCTCAGACAAATTTCCAATTCTTTGCCACCACAAAAAGAGTTGCTATAAATAATTTTGTACATATAGAAATGCTTCCCTTATCTTTGATCACTTTGTGACACAGACCTAGAAGTGGCATTGCTGGGTCAAAGGGTATGCCAAGCTTTATACCCTTTGGGCCTAGTTCCAAACTGTTTTCCAGAATAGCTTGACCAACTTCCTCTCCCTCTCCCTCTACTCCAACAGAGGATCAGTGTCCCTATTTTTTCCACATCTCCAGAATTCATAAATTCCCTTTTCTATAATATTAGCCAAATTGATAGGTGTGAAGTACCTCAGAATTATTTTGATTTGCATTTCTCTAATTATGACTAATTTTTAAGAGTCATAGTGGCTTTATTGGGGACAGACAGAAAGTACCAGGGGATTAGGAGTTGGCATTGGGGCACTCCTTCTTGCCAAAGGTGGGCACTACGCTGACAAAGCATCACTTGTATTGCATTCTCTTCTTAGCACACCCAATCTTCTTCTTCTTCATCTCCTGCCTGGCCACCTTAGGTGTCTGACCCCTCACTTTTCCACCTCGGGCCAAAGAGCCATGGACTTTACCTCCTAGCATTTGAGCAGCCATTTCCAGAGTGGACAGAGGCTCCACCCCGCACTGCCCCAAGATGGCTTCATCCTCTTAGAGCCACCTAGAAACAGGACCTGGTCCTTGGGGAAAGGAGGCCCTCCAGGGATGCTACGTGGGCCTTGATCTGGGCAACGGCCTCCTGCCTGGTCACGTCGAGGGTGTGCAGAGCCTTCGCACAGACAAACAGCTGCATAGTGGCAACTCAGCCATGCTAGTCCTGCTTCTGTCACAGCAAAGATGGAAACTAGAAAGCTATAGAGCATTTTTTGATGTGACTATTGATAGCTTTGATTTCTTTTTCTAAAAACTACTTGTTCATATCACTTGACACATCACTTCAGGAATGGCCCTTAATTTTATAAATTTGGTTCAGCTCCCTGTATTTTTAGAATGTAAAAATTTTCTCCGTTTCCTGATTTCATTCTAATTTTGGCTACAATGGTTTGTTTGTACAAAACCACTTTTTTTAATTTGATGTAATCAAAATTATTCATTTCTACTTTTTGGGATCATCTTTGACTTTTTTTGGTTATAAACTATTCCCTTATCCATATATCTGACAAGTACAGTTTTCCATTATCCTCCAATTTACTTATTTATCACCCTTTTTATGTTTGAATCATGTATCCATTTTGATATTTTTTGGTATATGGTGTGAGATGTTGGTCTATGCCTTTATTCTGTCAAAGTGCTTTCCAGTTTTTCTGAACAATTTTTGTTAAAATGGTGAGTTCTTGACTCCAAAGCTTGGATATTTAGAGTTATCAAACACTACTAGTATTTATTGTGTGCCTAACCTATTCCATTGATCAACCACTCCATTTCTTAACCACTATCAAACTTTTTTGTTGATTGCCACTTTATAAAATAGTTTGAAATCTGATATTATTAGACTTTCTTCCTTCACATTTTTTCCATTGATTCCTTTGAAATTCTTGATCTTTTGTTCTTCCAGATGAATTTTGTTATTATTTTTCTAATCTTATAAAATAATTATTTAGTAGTTTCAATTGGTTTGGCACTAAATAAGTAAACTAATTTTGGTAGAATTGTCATTTTTGTTATATTGGCTCATTCTACCCATGAGCAATTAGTATTTCTCCAGTTGTTTGGATCTTTCATAGTTGTGTGAAAAGTGTTTTGTAATTGTGTTCATATAGTCCCTGAATTTGCCTTAGTGGGTAGAATTTCAAGTATTGTATATTATCTGCCGTTATTTTAAATGAATTTCTCTATCTCACTCTGCTGAGTTTTATTGATAGTATATAAAAATGCTGATGATTCATGCACATTTATTTTATATCCTGAAAGTGTGTTAAAGGTGTCATTTCAACCAGTTTTTCAGTTGATTCTCTAGGGTTCTCTCTCTCTCTCTCTCCATATATATATATGTATATTTTAAATCCCTAAAGAATGATAGCTTTATTTCTTCATTGCTTATTTTTATGCCTTCAATTTCTTTTCCTTGACTTAGTATCAAAGCTAGCATTTCTAGTACAATATTGAATAATAATGGTAGTGTTAGATATCCTTGTTTCACTCCTGATTTTATTGGGAAAACTTTGAGTTTTTTGCTATTATACATAATAATTGCTTATGGTTTTAGATAGATAGTACTGATAATTTTAAGAAAGTTTCTAATTATTCCAATGCTTCTTAATATTTTTATAGCAATAAGTTGTATTTTCACAAAAGCTTTTTCTGTACTTATTGAGATAATCAAATGTTTTTTGTTGTTTCTGTTATTGATATGGTCAATTTTGCTTATAGTTTTCCTAACATTGAACCAGGCCTGCATTTCTGGTATAAATCTCAACTGGTCATAGTGAATGATCATTTTGATACAGTGCTGTAATTTCCTTGCTAGTATTTTACTTAATTTTTTTCTTCTATGTTCATTAAGAAAATTAGCCTATAGTTTTCTTTCTCCATCTTTACTCTCCCTGGTTCAGGTATAAAAACCATATTTATGACATAAAAGATATTTAATAGGATTCCTTCTTTACCTATTTTTCAAATGGCTTAGATAGTATTAGCATTAATTGTTCATTAAATGTTTGGCAGAATTTACTTGTGAAACCATTTGGTCTTTACAGAATTCATCCATAAATCCATTTTTGGCTTATTAAATTCCTTTTTCTAAGATGGGATTATTTTTGTATTCTATTTCCTCTTATGTTAATCTGGATAATTTATATATTTTTATTTTAAATATTTATTAATTTATTTATTTTTCACTTTCAACATTCACTTCCACAAGATTTTGAGTTCCAAATTTTTTCCACATCTCACCCCTCCCTCCACTTAAAGATGGTGTACATTCTGAATATCTCTTCCCCAATCTGCCCTCCTTTCTATCATCGTTCCTTCTCTTATCCCCTTCCGCTTCTATTTTCCTGTAGGGCAGGATAGATTTCTATACCCCATTGTTTGTATGTCTTATTTCCCACTTGCATGTGAAAACAATTTTTAACATTTGTTTTTAAAATTTTGGGTTCCAATTTTCTCCCTTCCTCCTTCCCCATCCACCCTCGTTCAGAAGACAAGCAATTCAATACAGGTTATACATGTGTAGTCATGCAAAACATTTCCATAGTAGTCATGTTGTGAAAAACTAACTATATTTCCCTTCATCCTATCCCACCCTTACTCCGCATTTATTCTATTCTCTCTTTTAACCTTGTCCCTACTCAGAAGTGTTTACTTCTAATTACCTCCTCCCCCAATCTGCCCTCCCTTCTATTATCCCCGCCTGCTGTCTTATCCTCTTGCCCCCTTTCTTGTAGGATAAGATAGATTTCCATACCCAATTGAGTGTGAATGTTATTCCTTCCTTAAGCCAAATCCAATGAGAATAAGATTCACTCATTCCCTCTCACCTTTCCCCACTTCCCCTCCACTGTAAAAGCCTTTTCTTATCTGTTTTATGTGAGATAATTTGCCTCATTCTACCTCTCTCTTTCTCCTTCTCCCAGTATGATCATTTCTCATCCCTTAGTTTTATTCTCCAGATATCACCCATTCATCTTCAGCTCACCCTGTGCCCTCTCTCAATCAATTTTTCTATACATATAATTTTTTCCCTCCAACTACCCTAATACTGACAAGGTCTCATGAGTTACAAATATCTTTCCGTGTAGGAATGTAAACAGTTCAATTTTAATAAGTCCCTTATAATTTCTCTTTTCTGCTTACCTCTTCATGCTTCTCTTGAGTCTTGTTTTTGAAAGTCAAATTTTCTATTCAGCTCTGGTCTTTTCATCAAGAATGCTCAGAAGTCCCCTATTTCACTGAATTTCCATTTTTTTTCTCCTGAAGAATTATACTCACTTTTGCTGGGTAGGTGATTCTTGGATGTAATCCTATCTCCTTTGACCTCCAGAATATCATATTCTAAGCCCTGTGGTCCCTTAATGTAGAAGCTGCTAAATCTTATGTTTTCCTGATTGTGTTTCCACAATATTTGAATTGTTTCTTTCTGGCTGCTTGCAATATTTTCTTTTGACCTGGGAACTCTGGGATTTGGCTATAATATTCCTAAGAGTTTTCCTTTGGGGATCTCTTTCAGGAGATGATCAGTGGATTCTTTCCATTTCTATTTTACCCTCTGGTTTGAGAATATCAGTGCAGTTTTCCTTGATAATTTCTTGAAAGATGATGTCTAGGCTCTTTTTTTGATCATGGCTTTCAGAGAGTCCAGTAATTTTTAAATGATCTCTCCTGGATCTGTTTTCCAGGTCAGTTGTTTTTCCAATGAGATATTTCACATTGTTTTCTATTTTTTCATCCTTTTGGATTTGTTTTACAGTGTCTTGATTTCTCATAAAGTCACTAGCTACCATTTGCTCCCTTCTAAATTTTAAGGAAGTATTTTCTTCAGTGAGCTTTTGGACTTCCTTTTCCATTTGGCTAATTCTGCTTCTGAAGGCATTCTTCTCCTTATTGGCTTTTTGGCCCTCTTTTGCCAATTGGGTTAGGCTATTTTTTAAGGTGTTATTTTCTTCAGAATTTTTTTGGGTCTCCTTTAGCAAGCTGTTGACTTGTTTTTCATGATTTTCTTGCATCACTCTCATTTCTCTTCCAAGTTTTTCCTCTACTTCTCTTACTTGCTTCTCAAAATCCTTTTTGAGCTCTTTCATGGCCTGTGAATGATTCATATTTTTCTTGGGGCTTTGGATATAGGAGCTTTGACTTTGTTGTTTCTTCTGGTTATATGTTTTGATCTTCTTTGTCACAAAAGAACCATTCTATGGTCTGACTTTTTTTGCGCAGTTTGCTTATGTTCCCAGTCAATCACTTGAGTTTTAAACTCTTTGTTATGGTAAGGGTCTGCTTCCAGGGTGGAGAATGTACTGTCCCAAGCTTTGGGAGTTTTGTGTAGCTATTTTCAGAGATACTTTTGGGGACCTGTAAATGTTCAGTTCTTCCAATGTGGTACAGTCAAGGGCGAGGTGTTTACTCCTTTCCTGGACTGTGTTCTGGTATATGAGTGACCACAAGCACTCTTTTCTGTCTTGGAGAGGAGGATTCCCTCTCCAACGCCACTACAAGCTCCACCATGCCAGTGCTCCTCCTTGCCCTAGGACCACCATCCAGAACTGCAACCCAGATCCAAGCATGGGCAAACCAAGAGAATCCTGCCTCAGAACCAGCAAAGAGATCCCTGCAATCCCCTTTGATCAGCTACTCAATTCCCACTCCCTCTATGGGCCTAGTGTTCTAGAAGCAGCCATTGCCCAGGGGCTGCACCAGTGCTGGGGCCTGACCAAGTCCCTCTCTCAGAGTGGTCAGACACCTTTCTTACTGACCTTCTAAGTTGTCTTTGGTGTTTCTGGGTTGAGAAGTCTGGAAACTGCCACAGCTCTCCACGATTTGGTCCCCTGAAGCCTGCTCCAGGTTTGCTGAGGCCTGGTCTTTGCCTGTTTGCCCATGCTGAACTGCACTCCTCTCCTATCCCAGTGCAACAGACTTTTCCAATCAATCATCCAGGTTGTCTTGGGCTGGGAATTTGTTTCACTCTGTCTTTTTGTGGGTTCTGCTGTTCTAGAATTTGTTTAGAGATGTTTTTACAGGTATTTGGAGGGGTTTGGGGGAGAGTTCAAGCAAGTCACTGCTTTTACTCTGCCATCGTGGCTCTGCCCCTCAATAATTTACATTTTTGTAAGTATTTATCCACTTCACTTAGATCGTCAGTTTTACTTGCATATAATTGGGCAAAATAACTCCTAATAATTGTTTTAATTTATTTTCATTGATGGCACAGTTACCCTTTTCATTTTTGATACTGTGAGTTTGGTTTTCTTCTTACTTTTTTTTAGTTAAATTAGACATTGGTTTATATATTTTGTTGTTGTTTGTTTTACAAAACCAGCTCCTAGATTGATTTATTAATTCACTTTTTTCTTTTTACTTTCAGTTGTATTAATCATTTAGTTTTCAGGATTTCCATTGTTGTTGTTTAATTAGGGATTTTTAATTTGTTAATTTTTAGAGGTTTTTTTAGTTGTATGTCCAATTCATTTGTCTGCTTTTTCTCTATATTTAGAGATACAAATTTTTCCCAAGTATTACTTTGGCTACATCCCACAGATTTTGGAATGTTGTCTTATTATTGGCATTCTTTTTAATAAAATTATTGATGTTTCTATGATTTATTCTTTGACCCACTTATTCTTTAATATTCGGTTATTTAGTTTCAAATTATTTTTATCTGTGCTTCCATAGCCCTTTATTCAATGTAATTTTATTGCATTATGGTCTGAAGGGGTGCTTTTGATGTTTTTGCTTTTTTACATTTGGCTATGTTATTTTTATGCCCTAATACATAGTCAGTTTTTCTGAAGATATTATATACACTGAGAAAAAGATGTACTCCCTTCTATTTCCATTCAATTTTCCCAGAGGTTTGCCATATCTCACTTTTGTAAAATTTTATGACAGATTTATCCAGCTCCAAGAGAGGAAAGTTGAAGTTCCTCACTAGTATAGTTTTACTGTCTATTTCTTCCTGTAACTCATTTATTTTTTTTCTTTAAGAAATTGGATGCTATGCCATTTGATGTATACTGTATATGCTTAATATTGATATTACTTCATTGTTTATGGTACCTTTTAGCATGATATAACTTCCTTGGTTATCTCTTTTAATTTGTTCTGTTTTTGTTTTTCCTTTGTCTAAGATCATAATTGCTAACACTGTCTTTTTTGTTTTTGCTTTAACTGAGGCATAATATATTCTGTTCCAGCCCATTATTTTAACTCTGTGTGTAACTGTCTGTTTCAAGTGTGTTTCTTGTAAATTAATATATTGTTGTATTCTAGTTTCTAATCCATTTTGCTATCCACTTCCATTTTACAGGTGAATTCAGCCCATTCACATTCATAGCTATGATGATTAATTGTACATTTCCTCTGCTTATCCTTCTTTCCCTCTTTTTACCCTTTCCTTCCTCAAAAGTCTATTTTGCTTCTGACCACTGCCCCTGTTAATCTGCCTTCTCTTTTATAACCCTTTTTTATCTTATCCTTTT
>NW_020948463.1:1083923-1085175 GCF_900497805.2 Vombatus ursinus | reverse complement strand
CTTCTCACAAGGCATCCCTCTCTTGCACATCAATTCTTTTTGATCATCCCAACATAATCAACTCACTCCCATGCCCTCTATTTAGAGTCTTTCTGACTGCCCTAATGTTTACCTTTTTATGCTTCTCTTGAGTCTTGAATTTGAAAGTCAAATTCTATTCAAGCTATAGTCTTTTCATCAGGAAAACTTGAAAGTCATCTATTTCACCAAATATTCATTTTCTCTTAAAGGATTATATTCATTTTGCTGGATAGGTGATTCTTGGTTATAATATAAGCTCCTTTGCCTTCCAAGATATCATATTCCAAGCTTTCCACTCATTTAAAGTATTAGCTCTAAATCTTTTGTGATCCTGATTGTGACTCCATGGTATTTGAATGGTTTATTTCTGGCTGCTTGAAGTGTTTTTTTGATCTGTGAGCTCTGGAATTTTGGCTATAATATTCCTGAGAGCTTTCATTGGAGATTTCTTTCAGGAAGTGATCAATGGATTCTTCCATTTTAATCTTACCCTATCTTTCCAGGATATCAGGTCAATTTTCCCTTATAATTTCTTAAAATATGATGTCTAGGCTCTTCCTTTGATTGTGGCTTTCAGATAGTCCAATAATTCTTAAATTATCTCTCCTGGTTTATTTTCCAGGTCAGTTGTTTTTCCAATGAGTTATTTCACATTTTCTTCTATCTTTAATTGTTTTTACTTTGTTTTACTCTTTCTTGATGTCTCATGGAGTGATTATCTTCCACTTGTTTAATTCTAGTCATTAAGGAAATATTATCTTCAATGAGTTTCTATACCTCTTTTTCAATTAACCAATTTGTTTTGTTTTTGATTTTTTTTTTTTTGCTTTTTGGTGAGGCAATCAGGGTTGAGTGACTTGCCCAGGGTCGCACAGATAGTAAGCGTCAAGTGTCTGAAGCTGGGTTTGAATTCAGGTCCTCCTGACTCCAAGGCCAGAGTTCTATCCACAGCACCACCTAGCATATACAATGCTTATTCATCATCTTGACTATTACAACAGCTTCCAAACTGGTCTCTCTGACTCAATTTTCCTCCCTTCAGCCATTCTTCATAAATGTGTCAAAGTCATTAATCATATATCTGACCAAGTCACCAACCAATAAACTCCAGTAGCATCTTGTTTCCTCTAAGATAAAATATAAACTCCTTTGTTTGACTTTTCAAACTCTTGACAATCTGGCCCAACCTTACCTTACACACACACACACACACACACACACACACACACAC